>NC_056743.1:1304489798-1304492298 GCF_019279795.1 Protopterus annectens | reverse complement strand
AGTTGCACATGGATAGTCTCTGATGCTTCGTGCTTTGCCACCAACCTGGAGGTGTGGGTATCTTTGATGAATATCGATACTCCCCCTCCTTTTGTGGTTCGGTCTAAGTTTTGGGGACGAAAAACATGGTATGAGGTATAACCTGGTAGTGCTAGGGTGCTCTTGGGAGCCTTGAACCAGGTTTCCTTTACTGCACAGATATCGATGTTCTCTATGCTAAGGAGAGTTTCGAGTGCGTGCACCTTGAGGTTTAGACTTCTGGCGTTGAGTAGCATTACTCTTAGTTTCTTATTCCTTGTGATACCTATGGAGGTAGGTTTGTCTTTTGAGCCTTGCCTAAAAAAGGCACTATGGGGGTGGCAAGAGCCTTTGCCAATATCCAAAAGCCCAGGGGTGACAGGTGCAAGCCGTCCCTAGCGAAGCATTGTGGCTTGTCGAGCATGTCATCCCAGGCACACAGGCATTGGATCCCCTTTGAATGACACCAATACTTAAGCCAATTGTTGAAGTTGATCATCTTGTCTTCATATTGTGGCATCATTCTTGGTGAGGGTAAGATGCTACTCAAGGTCAGGGTCATACTGGCCTGGGCTACATGCTCAGAGAGCTCCTCTATGTCTCTTTTCATGTAGTCCAGGGAGGTACGTCTCAGGTCATTCACACCAGCATGGACAATGACTGAGTCATATTTGTACTTGCCTTGGAGTGACTTGAGTGCTTGTGTTATGTGGCGGATCCTAGCACCCAACAGGCAGCTCACCGTGACCTTCTCCTTGTTCAGCCTGGTGAGTGGGACGTCAGTGTGCCTGACGATAGAGTCACCTATTGCAAGTGTATCAGGTGTGTTGTTTGGCCTTAAGGGCTGTGACTGTTCCACACACTGGCTTTGTGAGCTATGTGTTGCACGTGTTTTGTTTTGGGGTAGTGGTTGCTTGGGTGTCTGCTTTGGAGGTCTGTGCTGCTTAGGCAGATTTTTATTTAGAGCCTCCGAGTATGTTTTTGTGTGTTTATGTGTTTGGTTTGCTGTCGTGGTAGGTTTGTCTGAGATTGGAATTGTACTGAGTGTGGTTTCCTTCTCCTCCTGACTGATGACGCCAGTACTGAGTTGAGAGAGCTTAGCTTCCAGTTTGGCTATATGGTTGCATCTCTCACATGTGTTGGAATTTGTTGGGAGGAGGAGAGGGTTGTCTGTGTACATGAGGCAGTTGTAACATTGCCTCAAGATTCCCAGATTCACCAGCTGGACCGGAGAGGAGATTGACAACTGACCTTTGGACATGCTAGAATAGTATTAGGAATTCCTTTATAATTCAAAAAAAAGGGCCAATGGGGAACAAAGTACTCAAGGGGAGTTTGTGAGGGTGTAGTGCTTTTAATTTTTTAGTGCTGACTTATATAATTGCTTTAGTGAGCAAGTGCCAGGCTTTAGAGTGGGAATAGGGTGTTTATTATGAGAACTAGATCATTTCTAAGGGAAAAAGTGAAGAGCAGGCTTTGTGGAGCCGAGAATGGTTTAAACCCAATTAAGCGGCGCTGCCCGATGCTGCGCTATGTGCAAAATCGCACAAAGCCGCGCTAAAGCTATTGTTTTCCCTTTAACTTGCCCTGCAGTTTGTGTGCATATGCCACAGTGTTTCCTTCCTGCAGGGGAACATTTACCTGTCATGTCCTTATACTTTGTTCTATGTAAGCCCGCAAGCTGGACATTTACCTGTCATGCCCTTATGCTATGTTACCTGTCATGGTGATCCCCCTAGCTGGACAGTCACCTATCATGCCTTTATGTCATGTTACCTAACCATATCTATTGTTGTATCTGTCCCCGTTGTTGCCATGCACCACAAGTGCTCAATGCAATGAAGAGGTACATTACTAGGTGATTTGTCTTCTTTCACAAAGCCTATATCTCAGTATGAAATCTTCTTCACTAAAATGCTATTCCTGACTTGCTCACCTTAATGTGGTTTTCTGCAATATGGTAACCATGTTTTTATTGGTCTAAAATGGGCCTTGTAGCACAGTAATATGAAATGTGGTAATGCAGCACAACTGCCTCTGAACTGCTGCCAGAATGCACTGTTATATCATACCCAGGCAGAACACCATGCTTGTCGCTTACCATCTGTGTGCTAATGGGATATGTACATACATAGCATGCTCCTGTGTACTATAGTGAAGACTAGTGTCATGACTTTCTGCTAGTGATACTTCTGCTAGCACAGCTTTGCTGTCCTATGATGCACATCACATGATGTCCAAACTAGCAGCCATGTACATTTGACTATCATTTAACTTCCTGTAAAGACCAGTAGAGTGGGCATCAGCAGGATTCCTGCCCAGTATAGTCAGAAAACAAAGATATTTTATATCTGGAGCACACAAACTATCAAGAGCACTTGATGGGTCATTAAGCTGGCCCATTATATAAAGTTGGTGCCTGGTACCAGCTTGCCAAGATGGTGAGGGATGCCACTGGCATCACCCTCTTTCATAAGCTATG